>NC_091952.1:74378529-74423529 GCF_031021105.1 Erythrolamprus reginae
TTTGAATAAAAAAGGATTTGAAAAAAACATGGATTAAATCACAAAATACTTCAATCTGCCAATAGAAATTGACTGTGATTTAAAAAGATAAAATAAAACCTAAAGATATGGTAGTACTAATAATAAAGATGTCTTGGATGCAATTCCAAAACATCTGAAGCACCACTTGAACACCATCTGCATTGACAAAATCACCATCAGGCAATTGCAAAAGGCAGTTACTTGGAACAGCTCACATCCCGCAATGATACTTTCAATATTATTAAATAACATCTGCCAATCCCAGGTCCTTGGAAAGGACTTGATAGGTAGAGGAAAATGCTGAAGCCAGTCAAAACATCTGGCTGATTATGCGACCAACATAAATTGGGAAATTTTTCTTGAATTATTCTTATCAAGCAATAAGACAAAATAAGGTTTGATTTGTACGCATAAGAAGACAGGTAGCTTTTTATATATCTTACATTTGAGAAGACTTTTGTCAAACTATAAAATTCAATTGTATTTTAAAAACTGTCTGTTACTGAAGAACATATGGATAATATATGGATGGATGGATACCATATTATAAATACACACATTGTATATATGTATATAACAAGGACTTGTTGAATTGGCAATTTTTTAAAGATCCAGTATATCACAACCTGGTAAATCTTTAATGAAGTTTTGCATTCTGACTTCATGGAATTCATTAGTGTAGAAAAGGAAATACAAAGTCTCATAACATAATAACATGGTATTATAAGTAAGAAAAAAAGTAGAGTATATCTTGTTTTGCTCTTATAATTTTTTTCATAATTCAGGGCCAATTTTACGATACCAACAAATAAAGAGATGCTTATGCAATTAAATTGGGATGCCCTGAGAAAGAAACAAATTGTTATACATTTAATTTATTACCATAATTTGATTAACAAGAGTTGGGGAGTTCATATCCTAACTGCCAAGATAACTTAACATAAACCAACATGTTTGTTTATCCCAGAAAGAAAAAATGTATATTTTGTTGATTTTGAAGAAGTTCTACAGTAGTGTGGTTGATTTAATTTGATAATGTAATCAAGATAACTTTTAAAGTAGAATTTAAATCAACTAATGCTAAGACGTTCATTTAAGATATTCCTTACGTGTCTTTCTGATGATATAAATTTCCAGGACAGCAAATTGTCAGCTGAACCAAGATGAAATATACGAAGTAGATAACATGTTCTCTCTTTTAGTTTAGTATGGGAAGGGATGACACCCCCCCCCAATAAGCTCTGCTTTTCTAAGCAAAAATGCTTTTCAAGTGAAAAAATAACAAGAACAATTACAATATAGAAAACATATCAAAAATATATATTTGAATCTTTCATTGTTTTAGCTTTGAGTCAAATGTGAAAAATCAAAATTTACATTTAAATTGAGGTAATTTAGACTATCTACCAACTTCACTTCAGAACACAAAATGTTAGCTTTTCAATTCAAGTGGAAGAATCACATAAATTTTCTGTGCTAAAATCTTAAAGAATATAAGGTTCAAACTAATACTTATATAAAGTATCTTAAAGGTTTCAAGGTCAACTTGAGTATCTCAGACCCGGATGCAATTCTGATTTTTACAACACATCTGCCCCATGCTTATTGAATCCTGGCTAAACGAGGAGATTGATGACAATAGCATGCAAATACCAGAGTTTTAGATACATAGAGAAGACAGGATTGTAGAACTATCAGGGGAAAAAGGGAGGAGGCTTATGAATATATATCAACAACAGCTTGTCTCAGGACATAAGCATAATACACAAATTCTGTGATGAAAACTTAAAGTTTTTACTTATCAACTGCAAACCTTTTTATTCTCTACATGAGTTCTTATTATTTATACTAATTGCAGTGTATAACCCCCCACAAGCCTGGGTAAACAAGGCATTATGAACTCTAGCTGACCAGATTATGGAGACTGAAGCCAAATACTAGATTCCCTGGCCATTTTTCTAGGTGATTTCAAAAGTAGCTTAAGGGCTTCCAAAATATTTTCAGCATGTCAATTGTCCCACCAGAGGGAAGAATATTTTAGACCACTGCTTAACCACACTAAAAGAAGCTTATTTCTCTTTATCATGACCAGCTGTGGGCAACTTTGTTCATTGCATGAGTCACCTTGTACCTGCTTACAGGCAAAGATTTAAAACCATTCCAGTACCTGGAGTCAGCAATATAGAAGTGAAAGAACTAGAGAAGATAACAAAATCCAAAGACCTGCAAATAAAAATAGAATGACTGTGGCAAAAGAAAGCAAAGGAAGTACTAATAGTAATAGGTGTTTTGAGTGCAGTCCCAAGATCACTGAAGCATCACTTGATCACCACTGGCATTGAAAAGTTTACCATTAGCCAATTGCAAAAGGCAGCTTTACTTGGAACAGCTTACCATATCTTTCAGAGTATAAGATGGACATTTTTCCTCCCTAAAAAAGGCTGATAATTTGGGTGCGTCTTATACTCTGATTGTAGCGGTTTTTTCAGCCCTAATTAGCTGCTAATGATCTTCCCAGCTCTTACCTTGCAGGCTCTTTCATTGTTTCTCTCTGCAAAGAATATTTTCCAAGCTCTAAGTCTTTGCAGGTTTTTTTTCCATTGCTCTAACTTGCTCTGAATAAATTTCTTTCCAGCCCTAACCAGGTGCTAAAGATGTTCCCAGCTCTTATTGGCTTGCAAGCTCTTGCATTGTTACTCTCTCTGAATAAAGTTTTTTTTAAAGCCCTAATCAGGGGATAGAATAATGTTTTATATAGCTTAAGTAATATACTATTACTTAAACTGACCAGACTAAGAACGCTAGCCAGATGAATACCTGGTAAGTAGACTCTTTTCCCTATTTTCTTCCCCCAAAACTAAGGTGCGTCTTATACTCCAAAAATATGGTACTTCCTTCCTATTTCAGGTCCTTGGGAAGGACTTAATAGGTGGACAAAAATGCTAAATCCAGTCGGAATATCTGGCTGGCTGTGTGACCAGCTAACAAAAAATCACATAGTGCTCACGTGAAAAGATGCTACAGGCGAATAAAAAGCAATCCGCAATAGCACCTAGGTTTAACTTTTCTTCACACCTAACTTCTCAGAGAGGCATGGATACAGCAGAGGATTAGGAGCAAGGAAAACTGAGTTTCTAATACTTTTAGCATGAAAGCCACCTGGGTGATTCTGGGGCTCAATCCTAGAAAGAAAGCGATGGCAAACCACTTATTGAAATACAGTGTTCCCTCAATTTCCGCGGGGGATGCGTTCCAAGACTGCCTGCGAAAGTTGAATTTCCGCGAAGTAGAGATGCGGAAGTAAATACACTATTTTTGGCTATGAACAGTATCACAAGCCTTCCCTTATCACTTTAAATCCCTAAATTGCAATTTCCCTTTCCCTTAGCAACCATTTACTCACCATGTTTATTTATTAAAGTTTATTTTAAAAATATTTATTAAAGGTGGATGAAAGTTTGGCAATGACATATGATGTCATCGGGCGGGAAAAACCGTGGTATAGGGGGGGAAAACCTCAAAGTATTTTTAATTAATATTTTTGAAAAACCGTGGTATAGACTTTTCGCGAAGTTCGAACCCGCAAAAATCGAGGGAACACTGTATTACCAAGGAAACTGCATGGGTTCCCCCATAGAATCATTAAAAAGCACAAAATAATAATGCAAAAATCTCCTAATTTTTGCCTTTCTGAGCATTCCTATCAAATGAAAAAACTAGAATGCCTTTCATTTTTAGGTATGCCTTAGAATCAGGATTGACTCCTTGAGACTGCTTGAACAAGTCTTAGCATTTTGGGAGGTAGGGAAGTTGCTTGTAATTGTTGGCTTCCTAGGGCAGAAAGTGTGACTGGCACAAGAGGGGGGGGGAGAGGTTGCCTAGAATGGAATTAGAATTTACAGTCTCTCAGTTTCTAACCTGATCCCTTAGCCACTGGTTCTCTGCATTTTGTCTTTACAAAAAAAGAAAAAAATGCTTGAAGGAAGAGAAAAACAGAAGGCATCAACTTTATCCATCATATATAACCCTTCTTCCCACTCCTTTTCCAGGAAAATGCAGGAGTAAGATCTAGGTGATGACTGGTTGCAAAATATATTTTGAGGCTGTCAGAGAAGGAGAATGGATCCAGTCCAGTCTGGATCCAAATTTTTAGTGCATAAAGGAGCTTCCCAATTGAATTTATTTCATCCCTATCACTATCATTAGTAGCAATTCCAAAGCAAGTTTGCAAATTCTGAATAGAATTACAGGTTTTCCACCCTTTAAACCCCAGGTAACAGCAGTCAACTAGTTCAATTATCACTTTGAGAACTCTGTGTCTTCTCTGCATCCTTTTGTTTCTTTAGTATGTAAAAAAAGAAAGATTATTCTTAGCCTGAGCTGCCAAGAAAGTGAATTTGTCCGTTGGCTGCTCATTTTATTAAACAATTGAAACCTTGCTTTTTCTTTGTGTCTTATTACTGAGACAGTTCTATCAGGCCTTCCAGGTGCCTGCAAAACAAACACAACCAACAGGTAGGAAGAGTGGCATGCTTCCCAGAACTGCACTTTCAGCTGGAAAACAAAAGAGTGTAATCATATGTTTTGATTTTTTAAAGATACAACTAATTAAAGTAACTTCTATTGACTTCCTATTTTTATTATTCTCCAGGTCCCGTGGACTAAGCAATGCAGGTTGGCAGGGCTGTGGGGATAGGTATGTATGTTTTGGCTGATTAAATTGTTGTGGCTTTATTGTTGTGGATTTTATTGTTTTTATTATTTTAATGTGTTTAGTATTAATATTGACTTCTACTACTATTGTATTATATTGTGTTTTTATATTGTTGTGAGCTGCCCTGAGTCCCATGGGATTGGGTAGCATAGAAGTCAAACAAACAAACAAACAAACAAACAAACAAACAAACAAACAACTTAGATCTGCAGCATCTAGGATACATGGGGACATCTCACAATCATCACTAAGCCTAAACATAATTCAACGTATTGTGGGAATAATCTGATAAAGGTCCGTTTCTATAAAACAGTTGGAACAGAGAAAAGTATTTGATAAGGGGATGAAACAGGAGAAATGAGAAAAGAAGGGAAAATCATTTATATATATATAAAAAAAGTTCTAGGATATTTTAGAAGGTTGGGGAAGTATTTGTGCTAGCAGACTGGAATGGAGGAAAAGGTTTATGGAGAAAGGTTAAAAAAAGGAATTTTAAAAAGATTGATCAGATTGTTTTTAAAAAGAAAAGAAAAATTGTAAACACATGTGAAAAGTTCATCCACAGCATACTTGGAATTTTAAAAACCCCAAAAATATATTAGAATTAATCATCTTAAGGATATACATATCTTTTTTGTTTAATCAATAATTTTCTTGAGTACTTGAGGGAAGCTCTTTGCTCTCCACTGGCATCCTTCCTTAGCCTCCCCACCCTATTGCATTATTGCCACTCTGCAATAAATCCAGTTATATACAACTCTTCTCCTTTTTTTCCCTAAAGAAACCGCAGGAAAACTATAGAGGTTTTTCTTCCTCCGATGACAGTTCCATAAAAATGTCTCCATGATCAGAAACAGGATGAAGAAGGTGTTCTGCATTGTCAGACAATATAATTGTATGTGCAAATAACCGCGGCCATGGGAGAAAGGGGATAGAACTGTAACCAAGTTGGATAAAAAGCAACTTAGCTCACAGCAAGAATGTGAGTGCGGCAATTATCTCAGAAAGGACCCTCCCTAAATTCTTGAGCTGTAAAGGCAATAGGTAATCCCCATTTTGTTGAAATGCATAATTCTGTATGTATGCCGCATCTCTGAAAAAGATAATTACATTCTTATATTCACAATAAACATAAGCACATGTAAATTTAAATATGCTTTTACAAAGGGACTGTCAATCAACCAGTCAGTGATTTAGGGTTGTTTGCGAGCATTCCCAATAAAAATGCAAGTTGGAGAATTTGACGCAAACCAAACTCATCCCACAACCCCCATAGATCCATCACCATCTTGACCGGAACCAGATTTTGCAAACAGGCACTCCAAGGAGAGCATCGCATGCCAGGAAAATACAATATTTCCATACATACATACACACAAACACACACACACACACACTGTATGTTTGTGTGTACATATGTGTTTATATCATGATAAATTGGGGAAATACATATCTACAAATCTATCATACTATTTCTTCTGGTGTAAGCAAATAAATATTATGCAGAATATAGAAAAAGAATAAGTAAGTCATAGACATTCAACTGTGAGATAAGAAAATAGAACACTGCTAAAACTAATTTAATCTTCCTTATGTGATGGCCAATAAATTACTAATCTTCTGCAACCCATCATGGAAAGAATACAAAGTGAGATTGAATTGCTTATGTCTATATAATCACTCTAGTCTAGAATTAAAGAAGCAGATGTGAGTTTATTGGCAGCTAAAATTGTGTTGTTGCAAGAGCAGTTCAACAATGGAACCAGTTGCTTTTTAAAAATAATAAGTTTTTCATCATATCTTAAACTGCAAAAGATGCCTTAGACCGAATTATTGTCTGTCTGTCTGTCTGTCTGTCTGTCTGTCTGTCTGTCTGTCTGTCTGTCTGTCTGTCTGTCTGTCTGTCTGTCATCCACCCATCCATCCATCCATCCATCCATCCATCCATCCATCCATCCATTCATTTATTGGATTTATATGGTCTGAGGACTCAGGGTGACTTACAACCTATCCTAATGGGATGGTCTCTTTTATGTTTCTTGACACCAAGGTTTGTGCCATCGGGCAAGTTTCTTATTTTCTTCTATTCCATCATCTTCCATTTTGCTTGCTTAAAGGCATGTGGGATGTTTCCAAACGTAACTTATATTCTTCAATTATCATATTTGATCAATAGGATTTTAAAAGGACGGCAGCCCAAACATCAACCAATTGCATTGGTAGTTTTGTCATATTTTCTCACCACTCCTTTTTTTACAATCAGCTAAGGAAAAAGGAAAGAAGACAGAACAGCTGTACAATGTCTTAACTGACAATGTTGGTAGAAACCATCTGCTTGGAAGCACCCAGAGAGAACAAATGGGGCAGAATTTTGATGGGAAGCATAATAAAATAAAGCAGTTATAATTTCATTTTATAAAAATAACTCAGTTGAAAGGCACACACACACTAATTACACATTTAACAGCATGTGAAGAGGATATTTTCCTAAACTAGATTGATTTTTTTTAACAAATCTTCCCACCGGGTTGATTTTTTTTTTCCTTGTGCAATGGATAATCTTAAATCTTTGAATTCTGTTCAGTTGATTTTAAACAAGCTGTAAATTCAGAAGCAAGAGATTAATGTGGGAAAAATGGGGGGAAAAGAGAAGAAAATACTACTTGCCAAAGCACCATACCAATCTATCAAACATGATGGACAGTATTTGTCCCTGAAATTAATTTTACATATTTCTTTAAGAGGAAAAGTTTATAGATTTATTTCAGAAAAGCAACATCTGGAATTAAAAAAAACCCAATTATTTTATAATAAACACCTCATTCCAGAAGTACAATTTAAAATTTGAAGTTTGTTTCTTGACTTGGCTTACCTCAAATGACTGATATTCAAATGCGTTATGGGACAACTTGGCACAGCCAATTTGGTGTGGCCAACTCACCGCAGGAGAACGGGACAATTTAACATTTCAATTTAATTATTTAGAATAAGTAAAACATTATTTTAATTGTTGCCATTCACATTTCATTCTGTCCCTCCATTTGCATCCTTTCTTTAATTATAAGATTCCACAATTTATTTTGATATAGAATAAAATAGAATAGAATTCTTTATTGGCCAAGTGTGATTGGACACACAAGGAATTTGTCTTGGTGCATATGCTCTCAGTGTACATAAAAGAAAAAGATACATTTGCCAAGAATGATGTGGTACAACACTTAATGATTGTCATAGGAGTCAAATAAGCAATTAAAAAAAACAATAAATACTAATAAAAATCTTAGGATACAAGCAACAAGTTAAAGTCATACAGTACTAAGTGGGAGGAAAAGCACTTAGTAAAAGGTTTGACAGTGTTGAGGGAATTATTTGTTTAGTAGAGGGATGGCGTTTGAGAAAAATCTGTTCTTGGGTCTAGTTGTCTTGGTGTGCAGTGCTCTGTAGCAATGTTTGAGGGTAGGAGTTGAAACAATTTGTGTCCAGAATGTGAGGGGTAAGTAAATAACCGCCCTCTTTTTGACTTATACAGGTCCTTGATGGAATATGAATGTAACTCTTACTCTGCAGTGAATGTACTCTGGTCAGCTCTCCCACAGCGAATTGGCCGCAGTAAGGGGGTCATGGCAAGTTGGCTGCAGCAAATTGTCATAGACTCTTCACATGCAGGGTGTCTCACAGATGGGTAGTAAGTTGAAATGAGTTAAGATGTTAGGAGATACTTAGAGCGAAGAATTGGAAAGAAATGAAAAGAAAGCTGATGATTAGAAATCAAACTAGATGTTCTCAAGGTGTTGAAAGAGTTTCTAAGTGATTCAAGATCACTGAAACAAATTGGGATCAAGCAGGCTGATGTATCATGGAACATCTACCTTGTTCTGAGGTCCAGAAGGTGAAGAAAAATGTAAAGATACAAGAAAGAAGATCTAGGTTTTGCTGGTGGTGAGAGGTAACCTGCTCATTTTTAACTAGTCCTTGATTTCTCCTTCCCCCATTCCTATTTTGGTGGAATATAGTAGCATTATATTTAGGATAGGTCTGTTATATCGCCCATCCTGAAGAGCTTATAATTTTAGAGTGGGAATAATGGTAACCAGCTGCATTTTAGCAACTCTAAACACTCAAGAATGTAGCCCAAATATTCTAATAATCATGGTATTGGTGCAAAGTTTCATTTTTAAGTTCAAGTATAGTTTAGTAAGCCTCCTGTAGACTTTAATCTTCCTATTTATTAAGAATAAAAGGACTCTAAAAATTTTTTTTAAAAAAATTATATGCTGCTTTTCTCTTCTTTCTAACTTCATTACAGTGCTACTGATGCTGACCTTGCCTCAGAAATTAAGTAGCTGTAGTGTTACTACAGCACAATTCCCCAAAACTAAATTCAATTAGGCTGGAAAAATATGGATAGCCTGAAAGAGTTAGAGAAAACCCTGTCTGCGTTCATCTGATAGTCAGCTAACTTGCATCTTTATTTGCCCAGATTTTGCATCGTTATTTAAAGCCATTTGAGAAGCTACCTGCATGTATTACTCAGGTTACTCAGTTTTTGTGTACTTATAAAACAAACACATCTTCTCAACCTTTTGACAAAGATAAAGTGAAGTATCAAACAAACTCACGTGGACATTTAGCAACTTATTGTAGCTTGTTTGCTTCGCCCGTGTTATAAAAATCCCTCAAAACAGAACCATACAACATTCTTCCCCCAACAATCTATAGAATAGTTTTAATGGCATAGTTAGCTTTGAGACAGCCTATTTTTATATTGTTCTTATAAAAGTCATGGGTATTTTCCCCCTGCCCTGAACCTATCCCCTTGCCTATGTTCTATTACCAAATTTTGCTGGCCTTTTATTTTGTCCCATCTTCCATCCAGTTTGTAAATTGGGTTTTCATCAAACTTCTGGCTTTTTCCTTTACATTCATTTTAATATCTGCCAATCATGCATCTGATCTCACCTAGCAATGATGACACGTTGACGGCCAGAGCTTATGACAAATACCAATTTTTGCCAGTCACATGGAATCAGCTGTCAGGGTAAGCACATGATAAATGTTATCTTCTGTGCACATTTTTAAAAAGAGCTACTGTAGCTTTCAGCTTTTATTAGTGGCTAGCTACCCAAGTCCTTGTCGGTATTACTGATTCATTACAAAACTGTTGCCTAAAGTGTAAAAAGATTCATATGCACACAGATTTAAGCCTTGCTCCCATGAATACAAAACATAAATGGCATCCAGAAAGGGCCCATCTCCTGACTCCACAACTGTTTTGCTGTTTTGTTTGCTAACTGTGAAATGTATTTTATTCTCTCTCTGTCCTTTTATTGCTTTCTCTCTCCACTCTGTATTTTGGAAAACATTTTCCTGTTTTTATCTAGTTTATCTACATAAACTACATAATAGTTTGCTTCTTTTTACCACTATTGTTGTTAATCTGATAAGGGGGGAAGGCAAAATGCAGCATTTATATATATTAATTTATATATTTTGATATAAATTCATGGGATTGTGTGATTAGCAAGAAGAGGCAGGAAAATGAAAGGTAAGCCCAAATGAACAGATGATGATGATGATGATGATGATGATGATGATGATGATGATACTACCGTGTTTCCCCGAAAGTAAGACAGTGTCTTACTTTCTTTTTATCCCCCAAAGCCCCACTATGTCTTACTTTTGGGGTATGTCTTATATTGGAAAAAAATTGAAAGGGTCGCGTTCCCGAAGGCGGCATCTCCCCAGAGTCCAGAAGGGCAGCCGCGGGACAGGAGCCTCGTGAGCCCTTTTCCAAGTTCAACCTCAGGGCTCCAGGGCAGCCTCCTCAAGGGCGACAGCCGCCCTCGTTCTCCTCCTCTTCCTCCTCCTCCATCACCGCTGCCACGGCACGCTGCTCACCCAGAGCGAGGGGAGGAGGATCTGAAGAGAGCGCCAATAGGAAGGAAGCGCCCCGGATGGGTGGGGACTTTCCTACCTCTGGCCAGGCGGCTTCCCTTGCAGGGCCATTTCTGAGGAGCCCGCCGGTTCATAACGGTGGCAACCCGTGGCCGCCAAGGCAGGGCCCTCGCCCACCTCGACTGCCGCGGAGAGGCTGCGCCGTGACCCCTCGACGCCGCCTCTTTCCTCCCTGCAGCTAACTCGGCTCTGCCGGCAAGTTTCACTGGCTCTCGAGGAGGCGAAAGCGAAGGCAGGAGCAGGTCGCTCACTGCAGCAAGCCCCGCCGTCTCCGGTCGACAGCTCCCTCTAACGAGCCGAAGCTTAGCAGTCTGGCTTCGTCCCTCCGTCAGCCAAACTCCACGGCGGGCTTGGCCTCAGCAGGCCGCCTCCCTCACAGCTCCCCTCCCCGGTCCCGGAAGAAGGCAGCGAAAGCGCGCCCTTCTTCCCGTTTAAAAAAGGAAGGCAGCTAGATGAGAGGGAGGCGGCAATACCCCCGTGTTTCCCCGAAAGTAAGACATATGTCTTACTTTCGGGGTACTGCTTATATTAGCCGACCCCCCTGAAACCCCCGATACGTCTTACAATCGGGGGTGTCTTACTATCGGGGAAACAGGGTACTACTACTACTAATAATAATAATAATTGTTATTATTGTTGTTATTATTGTTATTATTGTTGTTGATGCTGTTGTTATTGTTATTGTTGTTGTTGTTGTTGTTGTTTTTATTATTATTATTATTATTATTATTATTATTATTATTATTATAAAAAAGAGCCTTTATTTGCCATTGTAAAAATGTGCATTTTTCACACAACCGTGATAAGGAAATGTTTCCAAATAAATTTTGTTGGTCAAGTTCTTAAAAATAATAAAGAACAATTAGAGAAAATACACTGCAGCATTTTAGTTCACTCCAGGTTTTCCTTCAATAGAAAGTTCAAATGGGGACAAACAGTTGGAAAGTACCCATATTTCCTCTTTCAGTGGTATTCTGGATAAGATCTCCTGGATCAGGGCAGTGGAAAGGATCGATTGATTTACTAATTGGGTATTTGAGACTGTTGTGTACGTTTGCTTAAGCCTGTTGGATTGAATGAAGAGGGAAGCATGATTGGCACTTGTACAAGCTGACCATATGAAATGTTCTCTTTAAAGGTCATACAATTAATCAAGCAATATCTTTTATTAGCCCAGATGGTTCTATGAGCATTTGATAGAGCTACATAAATCCTGATGAGTTTCAAAAAAAAAGGAAGGTATTGCTATTGTGATGTCCAGAGCAGAAGCTTAGGAAATGTAACGATTGTGTATATATTCCATATTACTTATTTAAAAATCAGCTTTTGTACACTATGCTTATGAATAAGTGCAATAAGAACAACAATAATGCAACCTTTTAAATTAGAACAATCTGCATAATTCTTATCATCGACATTTTATCCAGTACTTTAAAATGAAAAAAATCTAAATTCAACAAATTTACCGAGGACTAATGTAACAAAGCTATTTGACGTGACTCCCTCATTTTTCAAGCACTTTCTCAAACATTTAATTAAGACAGTTTGAAAAGACAAAATAGGAGCTTAATCTAATTGCTTGAAATGGCTAACAGCCTAATTGTAAATGGTTCGTGTCCACTTTTTGCTTCTAAGGTATGCTTTATTTTACAATCTGTACTGCCAACATCAGTAGCAGATAATTAGACATTTATATTAAGAGGGAAATTCCCATTTGGAGATATTCATGCACCATGCACTTGAGTACTGCAATGTGTTTTTCAAATGCCATTTTTCCATACCCTATTAATTTAAGAGGCTAAATCTCAAGCAAATTATCATGAAACAAACCAATGTTCAGTTACACCTTAAACATATAAATGAAGAAGAAAGTCCACTAGTTCATGAAGTTACAACCACTGAAAAGATTGTTAAATGAGTTTAATCAATAACAAAACCTTTAGAGAAGGAAAAAACCCTAAAATACCAAAACTGTGGTCCATTAATCACTGCAAACTAAAAAAATTAGCAGATTGGATCCAGATTTAGTTATGCCTAGAGTAGATCTACTGAAATTAATGGGAGAAGTTAGTAACAGCTAACTTAACAGTCAGTTATTTCCAGGGGCCCACCCTAAGCAAAAGAATAAATTTTCAGCTAATCAAAATGATTTAAATATTTAACCAAACTAAACTGCTCATATTATTACTATTGATTTAACTTCAGTAATCTAAAAGAAAAAAAATGTTAATAATAAAAAAATAGAGTTTCGTTTAAAATTGTGCAATAGAAAAACCTTGTCCTGGGTGATTCCTACCATACAACTACAATTTAGTCATTTTATATTCTTAAAGGCAATACATTTGCCAGTTACTCCAAAGAAAAATTACCCAGTAAATTGAGGCTGAGGCAAATCAGGAATGTAAGCACAACTATTATTGCCAATTTAAGTTAGAAAAACAGTTTGTCTTTCCTCTAAGAATTCAAATGGGGTATTAATAGCAGTCCTTTCTTTTTTCCCCTCAGAACTCTGTGAAGTAGATTGAATTCGGAGTTCAGGAAAAACTTTCATATCCTTGGATAAAGTAAAGAAATAATCTTGGACTATGAGGAGACACTACAAACTTCTTTGCTGTAGGCAGTCTGAATGTAATTCGCTGTATGCAGTCTGTATGCAATTGAGACCAGTGAAGAAAAACCATCAGTTAATATTGCCAAGAAACATTCAGAACTTTAGAAAGTTAAGATGTCTGTTTGTTTGTTTGTTTGTTTGTTTGTTTGTTTGTTGGTTGGTTTAGATTTCTATGCCACCTTTCTCAACTGACTCAGGTCAATTTGCTTCAATCCCTGGCAATAAAAATTAAGCAATGAATATGTTTATGCTTTAGTGCTTATACTGCAATCCTTAGACCATTACACGCAGGTTGCCCCTTCATTAATGCTAAGGATAGCTTAGGAAATAGTAATGTAACCTAAGATGTTGGGATCATGTGAATGGTGAGTTTTTATTATTTTTCTTTAAGGAAGGAAGGCAAAATAAAGCATCATCTAGGACAGCGGTGTCAAACTTGCAGCCCGTGGACCAGATGTGTCAGATGCTGGACATGCCCATTCCTGTTTTAGTGAAGGGAGGGGAAAATTGCCATATGTCGCATGATAACATGGGTTTCACACCCCTGATCTAGGAGAATCTCCTGGCAAAGGATGAGGTAGAGACCTCTTCCTTCTTCTTTGTTCTTTTCCCATGCACTTAATTATGAATATCATGAGGTAATGTTAGATTGCTCTTGGGAGCTAGATCATGCTCATGTTTAATCACGGTAGCAATGTATCTATCTTAAAACAGAACCTATTAAATGCAACTATAAGCCGGGGTGGCACAGCAGGTAGAGTGCTGTACTGCAGGCCACTGAAGCTGACTGTAGATCTGAAGGTCAGCGGTTCAAATCTCATCACCGGCTCAAGGTTGACTCAGCCTTCCATCCTTCTGAGGTGGATAAAATGAGGATCCGGATTGTTGGGGCAATATGCTGGCTCTGTTAAAAAGTGCTATTGCTAACATGTTGTAAGACGCCCTGAGTCTAAGGAGAAGGCTTTTCACGTCGTTTTCTCGGAATCGAAAAATTTGGGCGGCTGGACGGCAGAAGGAGCAGTCATGGTTAATGATTGTGGGTCTTAAACCCTCGTCGCCAGTAATATGACTCTCAAACGGTCTCTTTTTAAGAGATTTATTTCTGACAGGAACGCTAACGAGTACTGATACAGTTAACACTTATACGTGAACTAGAGAGAGAGAGAGCAGAATACAGTGTCTCTCTTATTTATACTCTTACAGCCCAGCAACAGGCAACTTTGACAAGGATACAATTCCGGCGCCAAAACCCAGAAGCCAATCGGAACAAGGTATGCAAATTTCAACTTGGTGCAATCTACCCAGCAACTCTGCTCATACATAACAGGCGGCATAAAAATCGAATAAATAAATAAACTCCTTGTAAGAATTGTTTGTAGGCTTGACTTGATTTCTAGCAACACCATCTTTTGTTCCAGAGTTCTGTTTTGAAGCTATTACTCTGCCATTAGGGTAATGCAATCAATGAAGGGATGCCAAAATCTTTACTACCACGCTGTGGGCATGGCTTATGCAGGACATCCTGCATTTTCTTTCAACATCCTTCACTGCAAACTGGGTGCTCTGGGGTGGAGCTCCATTTTTGCTACCCCACTCCATTCCTCCCCATCCGGGCAGCAGCCCAACCCTGAATGTAATGAACAACATCTCAAATCACTCACTGAGTTGTACGGTAATTTCCTCTCCTTTCTGTTTCACCCAGTAATGTACAAGTTGTCAATTATGTGTCATGTGTGGACTAATATATCTGTTCACCCACTAAGCAAAAGGCCCAGCTCTTCCCAGTTAAAATCTATATTTTGTTTCCTCCTTCTCCAAATATAAGCGCACCATAGTGCCTACCATCCCTGTCTTACTGTCCTATTGTCCTCATTTATCTCTACTTACTTATGTTTATGTTTATGCCTATGCTTGCTATCTTGTACATGTTAATTCCAAATGGCTGCCAACAGTAGCTGCATTGTCCGCACCCCTTGCTTTTTACCCCTTCCATAGTTCCTTTACCATCTTGCTAATCCTGCGCCTGCATACACACAATGCAGCAATGCATCTGTGCAGAGGACAAACAGAAGAAACGAAATGACCATACTTTTAAGGAACGAATCAAATTTGCCAATTAACAAACTCCCAATATGCTGTAAACATTAAACACTCTAAACCCAAAACCTTCTGCGCCGTACAAGAGTGCTTTCACCATTATCTATTTACAGCAGCTCTTCTTCTCCTGAGGCTCATAAACACAGAAAGACAGAGCCAGTGTTTTTTTGGGTGGTGGTGGAGGAGGAAGGGAGCAGGGGAGGGGGAGGAAATGCTCTCGTTGAAATTCAACTCACAGCAAAAGCAATTTCCGAGTGTGCAAAGTGCTGTCAGCAAGCCTGATGTTTGTGTATGAAATATAGACAATATGACTGGCCCATCGGCAGCCACTGTCAGCCTGATGGATGGAGCTTGAAAAGAAGTAAAGCGGCTGCCATTAGGGCCCAGTCTATCAGTCTCTTGAAGGAGATTCAGGGGCTTAATAGGGGGGAAACTCTTTACTAATCGGACAAAATTTCCAGCTGTGATCACCAGGAAAATAAAAGGGATGGGGTGTGTGTCTGAAAGACCTGAATTGGAAACGCAGTACAGGAAGAGAAAAAGGCAAACCCCATTCTATTCTCATCCCATCTCTCTTTCTAGTTTCCAGTTTCCTTAAGTGATTCTGTTGCATTCAAGGACATATTCCTGTACTTGACTTACCACGGGGACTCTTCCCACCAATATTTTTGTTCATTTGAGAAAAATAAAAGTAAGGTAAATATTTGTTTGTTTGATTAATTGGATTTATCTGCTGCCCAACTCCAATGGGACAAAATATTATATATTGGGTAATGGGATAGAGAACTTGCTTAGCCCTGTGGCTGCTGAGCAAATGAGCCTGTTAACCAGTGTTGTATGATAATAATCATGCATTCGTAAGATTTTATTGTTGAACCCACGTACTATTTGCATTTTCCTTGACCTAATCATAAGTCTGCCGTGACACTACTCTAGAGATGAACAGATGAGCATACTGGAGATTTCTCTTTTTTCCCTAGAATATCAGGGCCAAGAGGAGTCCTTGGAGAGGGGCGGCATATGAATCCAATAAATAAATAAATAAATAAATAATAAATAAATGATAAATAAATAAATAAATAATAGATAGATAGATAGATAGATAGATAACTAAATAAAACAAATAAAACAAATAAAACAAATAATACAAATAAAACCAATAAAATAAATAAAATAAATAAAATGAAATAAAATAAAATAAAATAAACAATTACTGACCAGAGAGCAAGAATTTTATTTTTATTTTTCATTCGTGACACAAGAATTCTGCTTCAAGCGCCATCATATTATTATGTTCAAATGTAGTTAAGGACACCAAGGTCAAACAGTTAGCAGTTAAGGAATAAGAAGATCATAAGACCACTCAGTTGAGAGCAACTTAATTTCAAGGGGATATGCATGATCGTCAATAACTCACTACTTAATATTTTAGTCATCATTAAGTAATTCCTCTCTTCTCTTCTCTCTCCTCTCCTCTCCTCTCCTCTCCACTCCACTCCCCTCTCCTTTCTTCTCCCCTCCTTTTCTCTGCTTTCCCATCCCCTCTTCTCCCCCTCTCCTCTGGTCTCCCCACTTTTCCTTTTCCTTCCTCTGGGGTGCGTGGGTAGAAAGGTGATCTGTTTTGTCATTCTAAGAGCAAAGTCTCATGTCCTTTTATTATTATTATTCAGGCATGCTCCTGCAATTTCTGCCAAATATTGAATTGTATACTGTTTGTTTATCTCCTGAAACGCAGTAGGCAAAAACAAAGAGACATCTGCAAACACATGAAAAGCTTTGAAAAATCTTTCCGCAAACATAAAGAACAATATCTTCTTCACCAAGCTGTTCAAAGGAGAAGAAAATAGCACAATTGTGATACAGGTATAAAATGGTCTCAACTTTGAATAATTTAAGAAATACCATCCAGGACATTAAAGTAAGAGACTGGCTAGCACTGCAATACAATGATTCATTGATCACTACTTCATATCGATGAAAAATACACCGAAGAGCTGAGAGTTTCCAGACAACGACTTCATGCCATTATTTACATCTTGCAAACATCAGTTAAATGGAAATTGATTAGTTTTGTGGTATTTTTATGTTTTTATTATTCTGACATTCATAACTGTTTTGTATTTTTCCAATTTATTTATTTGTTTAAAAGATTTATATGGCTGTCCAATTTGTAGAACTGGATGGCTCGCAATAAAGTCCCAAAGAGCAAAACCAATGTAAACAGGAAAGCCAAGAAAACCAACTGCATTGTATCTAATGCATCTCTCTTTATAATCCTCAGGCTCCAGCCTTACACTATCCCAGAAAATGAGGGAAAAGCCACAAAAATCAAGCAATGTTTCTGACAGCTGCTGAGAATATTCAAGATATTTGCAATCTGCTAAATTGATCAAAGTCTTTGGGACTTTATAAGCAATAATGTCTGACAGAAATTTACAGGTACCTTCATATGGGCACAGATTGGACCTAAATATCATAAAATGCTCCTCTATGGCAAGAAAAAAAATCTTCTCTCTCTCTCTTTCTATCTCTATCTCTCTCTTTCTCTTTCTCTTTCTCTTTCTCTCTCTCTCTCTCTCTTTCTCTCTTCTCTTTCTCTCTCTCTCTCTTTCTATCTCTCTCTCTTTCTCTCTCTCTCTCTCTCTCTTTCTCTTTCTCTCTCTTTTTCTCTCTCTTTCTCTCTCTCTCTCTTTTTCTCTCTCTCTCTCTTTCTCTCTCTCTCTTTCTCTCTCTCTCTTTCTCTCTCTCTCTCTTTCTCTCTCTCTTTCTCTCTCTCTCTCTCTCTCTTTCTCTCTCTCTTTCTCTCTCTTTCTCTCTCTCTCTCTCTCTCTCTCTAGCTAATATATATAGATAGCTGGCTTTCTTTCCAACCATAATAATTTATTTAGCTCCACAAATCCTTTGGGAACAGGTCAAAGGATCTAATGACCTCTAAAGGACAAGGAAATGAGAGGTTGACAGAATGAATTCTTTGGACGTGTCATCACAGAGGGACAGCATGAAAGAAAGGATAAAGATTTTGACATTTTTGAACATTTAATTTATGCCAGGAGTAAGCAAGTTGTCAGCAGAATCACGATTTTCAGAGGGAGGGCAAATTGTATGTTATAGCAAAATGATCATTCAAAAGACCCATGTCTCCTTTGTGGGTGATAAAGATTATTAAGCCTGATCCTTTGATATCTAGAGGTTGCTTTCTGAAATTCCCAAAATGCTGATAGATGCAAAATGAATGAAGTACAAAGTACAAAGACTTTTTGCGAAAAGTTTTTTACGTTTTGTAATCCTAATCACAAACATACACATTTCTACATGGGAAATCAAATATACAAACAAGAAAATAAATAAGCATCACATACTGGGCCATACCTGAGCTGCAAAAATCTGGCCGAGTCCCAAATTTTAAGCTTTCTGCTACCATTTGGTGATAATTTGGATTTTTGCACGCCAGATATGGTAGCCTTAGGCAAAATTCTGTTACAAACAGCATTCTCATTTGAAGACTTCAAACTATAGAAGATGTTCCAAATGAAGACCGAAAATGAATTATTTTTAAAGGTAGCAGGGGAGATATTTTGGGGAAACAGAGATAATTTAAAACAGAACATGGTTTTTTGATGAGGCTGCCAAAATGAAAAGCTCCTGGAAAAAAATGAACCTTATTTGCATACAGACAGAGCTGTCAGCCAAGAGGCTGCCAGAAAGAATGATAACAATTCATCTGGTAACAGCTCCCTTGTTAAGAAAATAACAGCATCCAGGGGCATTATTTGTTCACCACAAGAGATTCCCTGAAAAGATTTTTGATGGGAAAACACAACTTCTCCCTTCCTTTTTTCAGTTGTCTCTAACAATTATAATCCTTTCCTTTTAGCCAAGATAGATTTAAGGTTTCTTAATTCCATTTTCCAGTTTTGTTCAGGCAACTACAGTGGGAAATCTATGGCGGGAGAGAGGCTCACCAATATCTCTATTTAATGTTCTACTATAAATTTTTTTTTTTGCAAACTCTAAAGCTGCAATGGTGGCCCTTCTGAAATTGTCTTTCACTTGTTCTTAGTTGCCTGTTTGAAAATCAGATTAGAAGGTTGGTCTGACTCTGTTAGTAGCAGCAAATATATCTCCAGGCTTATCTTATAATAGGCTTATCTTATATCCTGTTTTGCAGCTATTGTCAAGACTGACTTGAATTTTCCCCTATATTTTGCTTTGCCTTCAGCTTGACAAAGAATGGGGTGGTGGATTGGAATACAAGGGTGAGGGGAAGGGCCTCCAAGCATTGTTAGTTCCCATGCGACGTTGTTCCCATGCGACATTGCTCCCCTGCCAAGGACACCCATAGCCGATGTCAAAGCGTGATCGGATGGTTCCCAAAACAAAATGAATAGATGAGATTGGTGGAGGTAATGGACTGTGGGTGGCCCATGGGGAAAGGGGAAATGAACTATGCATGCGTTCGCATGTGAAGCCCAGAGATGCTTTCACTTTTTTCTGTGCCAATGTGGAATTATACAGTAAAGTTTATATACTTGGTAAAATAATGTCCAAGGAGTTTCTTTTTCTAGAGTCACCAGCTGTACAGCTGACAGACATAGTAATGTCTTTGTAACAGTGCTAAAATCTAAAAAATTCCCTACTGGTTCTGTGGGCGTGGCCTATTTTGTGGGTATGGCTCAGAGGGTATGGCTCAGAGGGTCAGGTGGGCATGGCTTGGTGGTCAGGTGACTCATTGGGTGTGCTTGGTGGTCAGGTGACCAAGTGGGCATGGCCAACTTGTAAAATGTGGTGAAACTCACTTAACACTCTTGCTTACCAACCAAAAATTTTGGCCTCAATTGTGGCTATAAGTTTTTTTTTTCTTTCTTTCTTTCTTTCTTTCTCCCCCCCCCCGTTCTTCCTTCCTTGCTCCATCCCTCCCTTCCCTCTTTCCTATTCTTCTTTTCTTCTTTCCTTTCCTTTCTTTCTTTCCTTCCTTCTTTCCTTCTCTCTCTCTCTCTTTCTCACAAACACACATACACTTGCACAGAGAGAGAGAGACGGAGAGAGAGAGGTGGGGGCGAAAGGGAGATGGACAGACAGACACAGACACACACAAACCTGGTCTGGCCACATAGATGGAGCCCTTCCTGGAGAGTTCTGCTGTGTGGATGTGCCCAGCAGTAGCAGCAGTGGGGGGGGGGGAGAGTTTGCCTGGGCCATTGCTATTGGCACACAAGAACCGGTCTCAACCAGGAACATTTCACCCCTGCTTTGTGGCTTATTCTATATCCTATTTACGTAAGTAATTTTTTGCAACATATAATGTCTCCAGTGACAGCATACAGAATTTTAAAAAAAACATTGCAGAATAAAATAGCAAAAATAAATAAGATACCCCAGTATAATGCACCACATCAGTTGACCACAACTATATGGTTAATCAAACAGTATTGATTTCATTATCACATGCATTATTAGCATTACCTGAAAGATATTGCATGGAATACTTTACTTCCAAGTGTCCCATTTTTTTTAATTATTATTATTATTATTATTATTATTATTATTATTATTATTGTTGTTGTTGTTGTTGTTGTTGTTATTGTTATTGTTGCTGTTGTTATTGTTATTTATTTGGAAAACAGCTGTCATAATTCAAAATCCTTCTTTCTCATGGATTTCAAAAGAATACATACAGGCTGTTGGGAAATTGGAAGGACCTTTGAGGAGAAAGACAGCAGTTAGGAGATCTGCGAGGAATTAGTCATTCTCTTGGGAAGCCTTAATCTCAAAAAATTTAAGACTGATTAATATCAACATCTTAAAGCTGGTAAAATGACAGCTAGATTGTTTTTTTTAAAACAAAGTAGTTATGTGGCAGTGTCTGGATGAACCACATAAAGAACACGCTGTTTAGATTTTCTGGCTCAACAGCTTTTGGATCACACATAAGGGCAACTCCAAGGAGAGTATTACAATAATCAGATTATAAAACTATCAGTGCATGGATGAGGGAGGCTAGGCTATTCCTGTCAAGAAATGGTTGCTGTTGACACATTAACTTTTTTTTAATGCTGTTTAACAATACAGATGGTTCCTACAGAGAGAGTGATGCTGACCACAGTGTAAGTTAAGACAAATAATATTTTTTGGGTGCAGGAGGGATCAAGAAACACTGTCAATTTGTCTCTCTCTCCACAAACACATGTAGATACAGTATATTTATTAACTAAAAAGGATGTGTTAAAAATGATGGCACTAATAGAGTGAGACTAAACCTTTAAATGTACAGGTAGTTTTGGTTTAATGACTGCCTTGTTTAGCAACTATTCACAGTTGCAACAGTGGTGATAAAGTAACCTTGCAACCATGTATAACCTTTGCAGATTTGAAAAGCAAAGGACAGTTATACAAGGAAGATTATATAATTGTTATATCTTACTTACTGATCGCTACATTTAATAACCACATTGCTGATCGTTTTAGCAATTGTGGTTGATAAATGAGGGCTACCTGCAGTTTTGGAGGAAGTTGGAGGTTTTAGGATGGAAAAAAATGTGCAATTTTGCTACTGAATTATGACAGCATGATTGTTCCTAATAAAGGTCAGGAGAAAGCATGTAGCCCATGGCTCTGAGTTACTCATTCTTGTTATTGATCTGTGCTACCTGTGTAAGATATAAACAATGTATAAACAATGCTGCTCCTTCATGATTTTTCACATCCTGGATAATAATGTGATCTGACTGATCATGTCCAATACCAGCCCATCTCAATTTGCTGTCATTAAGTTGTCAATATGTAATTATTTCATCCTTCATTGTGTTCATGTTTATTTTACAGTGCATATTCCCACAATAATTCTGATTTGCAACTTTCTTTTCTTATATGGGAACATCAGCAATTAGACATCCTGAAGGCTTTAATCTAGTCATTGTCATAAACTCCATTAGTATTCCAAAGACATTCAGCAATTCCTTGGTAGCGTATTGAGTATCATCTCAGCAGAGGGGCCCATTATCTGGTACTATGTTAACATGCATTTTATATTTTCCATCCATATGGTTTCCTTAGTAAAAATGCAGGAGTGGTTTACCAGTAAGTTTGAAATGATCTCTTTGCCATTGTCTCTAACTGGGTGACTCTTCCAGGAATACATAATTATTGTATTTCTATACATACATAACTCCTGGCATTCATAATTTAGAATGATATTGATAATGTGATTGTTTAGAACATTTTTACATCAAAGATATAAGAACATTATAGAGCCCTTAGACAGGACAGCATACAAATCCAATGAGATAGACAGACAGACAGACAGACAGACAGACAGACAGACAGACAGACAGACAGACAGACAGACAGACAGACAGACATTAATGTCAGGTGGAAAGGATTCTAGACCATATGCTAAGTTGCAGCACAGAAAATGTATTCAAGCCTATTCACAAGAATATAATCAACTAATAACCAACACTAAGTTAGCACTAAAAATTTCAAAGGAGGGCTGGATTTGGATCATTTGTAGAAACATAAGGACTCTAAGCTAATGACATGTTTAACTTTACCCCCACTCTGCCTGCTTCTCTCCTACTATATATATCTCATACATAGCTGTGTCCACTCAGGAAGCAATACTGATTGACAATCAATTTCATTTTGTGGTCAGCATATTCAACTTTGTACAGAACAAAGTATTAAATGAGAATATTTCATTCATTCAGGTCTAAGATGTGTTATTTGAGTGTTCCCTTTATTTTTTTGAGTAGTGTATACATATACATATACATGTGCATGTGCATGTGCATGTGCATGTGCATGTGCATGTGCATGTGCATGTACATATACATATACATATACATATACATATACATATACATATACATATACATATACATATACATATACATATACATATACATATACATATACATATACATATACATATACATATACATATACATATACATATACATATACATGGGTGGCCTCCAGCCGGAACGCTAAATGGGACTTGTCGCCACGGCTCTTGAGTGCTTGGAGGGTCAGCGCGATTTTGCTTCTACACCTGTGGAGATAGCAAAATCCCACACGGAGCTGCAGGTGCGCCCATCTTTTGGCATGCGCAGAAGCAAAAAAACATTGCTGAAACACAGGGGCACCTGTGGCTCCATGCGCGATTTTGCTATCTCCACACGTGCAGAAGCAAATTTCCACTGGCCCCACAAGTACGCACGAGTCGCGGCAGCGAGCCCAATTTAGCATTTTGACTGGAGCTCACCCCTGTACACATACATACATACATACATACATACATACATACATACATACATATATGCAGTGACTTAAACAACTATGTATGATCATCTGAAGAGGCTTTAGGGACTGTCTATAAATGAAGAAATAGGAGATAACACTGTGTCATTCTTTCTAAACCTGTTCCCTATGAAAATCTCAATTTGACCATTAATTTTAAAGTAAACAAGGCTATTATGATAATAGTAAAATAGTACGCTTGTTTCCATCTTTATTTTTTTAAAAAATAATGGAATTTGTTGATTCCAAACACAAAAATAGGGAAAATAGGTAAATAGATTGCTATTTATCAGATGTTTTTTCAGCTACTAGTAGATGGAAAAGCATTAAAGATTTGCTAGTTTCCCCCTAGATATAGCTATATTCAGAGTTGATAAAACTCTGTCAAAACAGTAGCTTGTGAAAAACATATTTGTAGCTTCCATGACTTTAGTAATTCGTTTTACTCTATCGGTAACTTTTAGAACTAAAAATGTATGAACAGTATTTAATAAAAAGTTGGTGTGACAGTAGGAAATATCTTTGCAAGATGTTATATGTCAAAAAGCAATCATGTTATATGCTGTGATTGATTAATATGGAGAAACGGCTTGAAGGCAAAGTATTCATCTTCTTTTTATGACAACACTAATACATTTGTTTCACTCTTTAAATTAATTTTCTAATAGTAAGAAAGGTCAAAAATGAACTAGAGCAATATGAGCCTTTTTGTCATGTTTAATGAATTACCTAAAACAGGTCTGTCAGATCAGAAGGGATAACATTTTCAGTAATAAATGTTCATACTTATTAGCTGGTCAAAGTTAATTTTTCCCCCAGGAAGTGATATATCTAGAAGGCATGATTTGATTCTGTACTTTCTTCACTTATTTGCAGTTTAGCCTTTTTACAAACAGATTTCTGGGGTGTGCTTTAAGAGGTTGACATCAATTAGATGAAATGAGACCAAACGTGTCATAACAGTGATGTGGCTTTAACAGTTTGCAGATAAAAATCTAATTTGACAGAAAAAACCTTAGAAACAAAATCAGGGGGAGTTTAATATTGCCCTTTAGAGACAGAAGATCCACTCTCAACTTCTTTCTATGTTCTTCAGACGTTCAAATGAGGCTAAGAGTTTTGCTTCATCCCAATCCAGAATTTAGAATACTAGGAAAATGATGTCTGTATCCAAACTCATTTACATTTAGTCCATATTCAGTATCCTTGTTTTTAGGTATCTCTGGCTTTCATATAAGCTGGGTGGTTTGAAAAGTGTCCATAATCCACCCAAGTAATACAATATAGGAAATATACTGGGGTGAAAAATGTTCCTTTCTAGTTTTGGTTATTCATAGTTGAGCAGATAATGGCTCTTATTGGAGATATTTTTTGTTTTTGTTTTTGTTTTGGATTTTGCTTGGATTAGTCCCTGTAGTTTCCAAGTTTCCTTGGCAAGATTTCCAAAATGAATTATCATTGCCTGCTTCTTAGAACTTGGAGAAAATGACTGGCCTCAATTTGCCCATTTAGCTTCATGTTTAGTGATGGGTGAACCCAACGGTGTTTGGGTTTGGCAAGTTCAGACGAACTTTACGCAAAATTCGGCCGAACCCGAACCGAACCCGAACTCGAACCCGAATGTGGAATCCCAGCAAGAGATTCCAGGGGCAGAGCTTTGACGTCCCGTATATTGGCAGGTTGCTAAGGACGCCAAGGTGATCACTTCCATGGAATCCAGGAAGTGATCACCTTGGTGTCCTTAGCAACTTGCCGGTGATGTCGAAGCTCCGAACACCGAACACAACCCCGAACTTTGCCCGAAGTTTCAAAAAAATTCGGGTTTGTGTTTGGCATACCGAACACCGCAAAATTGGTACGGACCCGAATTGTGCGAGTTCTGTTCGCCCATCACTATTCGTGTTTAAGGCAAGCCTAGAACTCTTAGACTCTGATTTTCTAGCTTGGTGATTTAACTACTATTTCAAACTAGATATTTACCTGTCTTGCTGACTTTCTTCCTTTTCCCTTTGTAGGAAGCTTCCAATCAAGCTTCCTCATTTTGAGGAGATGTACAGTAACTTATCTTTTAAAGCAGTGGTTTTCAACCTTTCTAATGCTGCGACCCCTTAAGACAGTTCCTCATGTTGTGATGATCCCCAACCATAAGTCTAGTGCCAATTCTCCCAACAGAGCTTTAAGCTGATTGGCAGGAAGGTCAGAGGGACACCCCCACTGTAAACGCCTGATTGGTCGGACTGTAAAAAAATGTTCCAAGGGGCCAGAATAGAAGCTTTAGTTCCTAACACCATGGGAAATTTGTCTTTTTTCATGGTCTTAGGCAACCCCTGTGAGATGGTTGTTCAACCCCCAAAGGGGCCCTGACTCCCAGGTTGAAAACTACTGTTTTGGAGTTACACAGAAAAGAAGCATAACACTGCTGTCTTTCTCATTAATGCATCCCCAAACAATGTACCTTTTTCTAAGAATTTCCAAACCTAAGAAGTTCTCTTTGAAAAAAGAAGATAGGAATAACGGTACTTAGCATCTCATAAGTACCGCCAGGGATAAATTAATCATGGGAACATGATGAGCTTATAGTCTATAAAAATAGAGTTACTTTGTTGACTTTTAAGGAAACTGTCCTAGATAATTTTCTAATCTTGCTCTTTCACTAACCTTTTCCCTCTCTTTTTAAAAGGGGTTAAAGTAAAGAAAATAATGATTTAAGAATACAAGAAAAAAGAGGTCATTCCCAACTTGGTGAAATTATTCCAAATCTATTGCTCAGTAATGAGATAACTAAAGGTCAGTCTCTGTGATGGGAATTCCTCATGACCTTTAATGCAACATCCATCATTGGCATTACACAGAATCTGCCATTTATCATACAGAACAAAGAGCAAATCCAACTCTCTCCCAAAGCTTTAGCATTAAGTTCCAACTTAGGCCTTGACTCAAGTTTCTCATGGCCATTGTTATAGGGCAGTGATGGTGAACCTATGGCACGGATGTCACAGGTGGCACGCAGAGCCATATCTGCTGGCACACGAGCCTTTGCCCTAGTTCAGCTCGAACATGCATGTGTTGCCAGCCAGCTGATTTTTGGCTCTCACAGTGGCTCTGGGAAGGTGTTTTTGGCTTTCAGAGAGCCTCCAGGAAAGTGGGGAGGGCGTTTTACCCTCCGCTTTCTCCAGGGAAGCCTTTGGAGCTTGGGGAGGGTGAAACACGGCCCTACTGGGCCCATCAGAAGTTGGGAAACAGGCCTCCAGGGGGGCGGGGGAAGCTGTTTTCACCTCCTGAGTCATTGAATTAGGAGTGTGGGCACTCGTGCATGCACAATAGCATGCATGCATGCTCTTTCGGTACCCGAGGAAAAAGAGGTTCACCATCACTGCAATAGTGCCTACTGTTGAACATTGTTGATGCTACTACATAACAAAAGCATTTAGGATTAAAACAGATGGGCAATACCATGTGGTGAGTTACCCAAGACTGTGTCAAAACCACAAATGTTTTTTAAAATGTCTCCTTTGAGTTGAAGAAATTTTATAGTCATTATATGTATATGTCTATGCGATTTTTAAAAAATAACACTATGCAAAAGGCTGGTCATTGCCTTCTTTCAGAATGTGCTTCTGACATCCCAGACTAGTCTACATCTCTGGCATTTCTTTGTCACCTACCATTCAAACAATAAATAAGTCTGATGCTTATTCACTTTTTGAGATCATCCAAGGCAACATAAATTATATCCTTGTGATGATGTGATATATGTATCCTTTCTTCTTGAATTGAAAAAAATGCAACTATTGATAGGAATTGCAGTTTCCATTGTATCAGCTGTACCAATTTAGAGAAATAGATTTATAGCTTTTAGCACGAAGGGATTTTCTTTGTCTTTATAAGAGGATTAGGTCAAGGGGAATAGAGTAGGCACCTGTCTTTCCCCCCTAGATTTGGGATATTGGAACACTTGAGGAAGGCTATCTTGCAACCACACATATCTGGAAAATTGGTGATACCTTCTGCCATTCCTACTCTTTCTCAGGGTCCTCTTATTTTGGTAATTTTTGTAAATTTGTAATTAGTAGTAGTGACTTCTCAATGATTTCTAAAGCACTATTCCATTTATAATTGAAGTACAAGTAGATTATTTGAATTACTTACCAGTAGAGAAGAAATGATGAGTTGAATGACTAGGCAACCAACTACAATTACAATTCTATACAGTATATTATTAATAAAGCAGACTGTGAGATCTATGGAACAATAGTGTGCATAACTAGTTACTAAGCTTCTCCCAAAGTATATTTTATGCTTTATGATGAAATCAAAAAATCCACCAGTGTGAATTTGGATTCATGGACAGTAGAAAAAAGAAATAAGAAAAGGACAAGAAACTACATTTGTTAATCTTCTTTCAAAGTTACTCCTATTCATATAAATTTCATAAACTTTCTAGTATAGTCTTTCCTAATTAGATTTTGGGGCAATTTCCAGAATTATTTGCTGAGAACAAGTCCATAGGGCATTAGTAGCAGATGTCATATCCTGTTTAAAGCTAAACATTCATCTAATTACTCTGGAGTTATTAAAAAAAATGAACCCACACATACAGACAACTTATCAAGGACTTATGTATTCAGATTCTTAGGGGCACTAACTCAATCCCTATAACTGAAAATATGAAGGAAGAATTTTAAAAACTTACTGGGATGTTCAAGCTTGAACAATATGGGAACTAGACACTATATGCCAGTAATGATGAACCCACAGGTGGCACGAGGAGCCATATCTGCTGGCACCCAAGCTGTTGCCCTAGCTCAGCATCAATGTGCATTTATATGCCAGCCAGCTGATTTTTGGCTCACAGAGGCTCTGGGAGGGTGTTTTTGGCTTCCATCGAGTCTCTAAGGGGCTTGGGGAGAGCATTTTTACCCTCCCCCGGCTTCAGGGAAGCATTTGGAGCCTGGGGAGAGTGAAACACTAGCCTACTGGGCCCACCCGAAGTTGGGAAACAGGCCATTTCCGGCCTCCAGAGGGCCTCCAGAGAGCCTCTAGGGGGCAGGGGAAGCTCTTTTCGCCTTTCCCAGGCATTGAATTATGGGTGTGGGCACTCACACATGCGCTATAGCAGAGGTCCCCAACCTTTTTTGCACCAGGGACCGGCTTTAAGCTACACCAATTTTCCACGGCCCGGGGGGGGGGCTTTGGTCATATGGGGGTGGGGTTATGGAGGGGTGGAGCTTAGTGACGCAGCCCTCCACACTTCTCCACAGGGCGGGGAGAATCAGGAGGCTCCTTTGGCGGCTGGGGGCTGCCTGGCTTTGTGATTTTGGCTGGGGGGGGTTAGGAAGGTCCTACTTCTCCACCCCCCAGCCAAAAATTCAAAGCCTATCTGCTGGATACGGGCGATGAGTGGGACAGAGCGGCGCGGAAGCCTCTTGCAGCAGCTGCTACAGCCACCGGCTTCCGCGCTGCTCGTCCCACCCATCGCCCGTATCCAGCAGAAGCTGCTGCCCGAGTGCTCTTGGCTGGCGGGATTCAAAGTGCTGGGGTGGGGGGTGTCCCGACAGCCCCCCCACCCCAGTGCTTCGCCTCCCGCTGGGACACCCCCCACCCCAGCACTTTGAATCCCACCGGCCAAGAGCACTCGGGCAGCAGCTTCTGCTGGATACGGGCGATGGGTGGGACGAGCAGCGCGGAAGCCGGCGCGGAAGCCTCTTGCAGCAGCTGCTACAGCCACCGGCTTCCGCGCTGCTCGTCCCACCCATCGCCCGTATCCAGCAGAAGCTGCTGCCCGAGTGCTCTTGGCTGGCGGGATTCAAAGTGCTGGGGTGGGGGGTGTCCCGACAGCCCCCCCACCCCAGTGCTTCGCCTCCCGCTGGGACACCCCCCACCCCAGCACTTTGAATCCCACCGGCCAAGAGCACTCGGGCAGCAGCTTCTGCTGGATACGGGCAATGGGTGGGATGAGCGGTGCGGAAACCTCTTGTAGCAGCTGCCACAGCCACCGGCTTCGGCGCCGCTCGTCCCGCTCATTGTCCGTGTCTGGCAGAAGCTGCTGCCCGAGTGCTCTTGGCCGGCGGGATTCAAAGTGCTGGGGTGGGGGGTGTCCCAGCGGGAGGCAAAGCACTGGGGTGGGGGGGCTGTCAGGACACCCCCCACCCCAGCACTTTGAATCCCGCCAGCCAAGAGCACTCGGGCAGCAGCTTCTGCCAGACACGGGGAATGAGCGGGACGAGCGGCGCCGAAGCTGGTGGCTGTGGCAGCTGCTGCAAGAGGCTTCCGCGCCGCTCTGTCCCACTCATCGCCCGTATCCAGCAGATAGGCTTTGAGTTTTTGGCTGGGGGGGGGGGAGAAGTAGGACCTTCCTAACTCCCCCCCAGCCAAAATCACAAAGCCAGGCAGCCCCCAGCCGCCAAAGGAGCCTCCTGACTCTCCCCGCCCTGCCCGACGCACCACCCTGTCCTGCATAATGTCCTCTGCCGGGAGGGCAGTGGCGCCGCGGACCGGCTGGAAAACCCCAACGGCCCGGGCCCGGTCCGCGGACCGGCGGTTGGGGACCTCTGCGCTATAGCACTCTCCTACACTCTTTTGGCACCTGAGGGAAAAAAGGTTCGCCGTCACTGCTATATGCCAACATTTCTTTTAAATATGATAAAAGAGCTATGCTATGCAACCTGACTTACCATGTGGGAGGAGACACAATGCAGCAATAAATATAATAAAATCAAATCTGCTTATTATTACATTAGGGTGAAATAAAATAGTAAGGTACACAGTATAGATGAAGGCAGGAATGGAAGAGTTAAAGGAAAACAATTGCAGAAGTAGGTTTATAGCAAGAGCAATTGGGTTTAGTGGTAATCCAGGCTCAGCTACAGATAGGAAGCAGAAGAAAGCTTGTAAAGCTGTTTTTATGAGGTTCCCAGCTTAGTTACTTAAATTCAGAAAGTTTAAGACAAAAGTGAGAAAATGGCCCTCCACATCTAAAGAATAACATGCCAGAAAGAGAGCAAACTATTGCCATGGTTTATTTTATTGCAGTCATAGCAGTAAAGTACCGTAGTTGGTTGGACAGTGTCAAAATTATATATCACAATAAATAAATTCTGACTCATAGATTCATAAAGCAGAGCTTGTTCCAAAGATATGATGATGTTGGAAGAGGCTCTCTTTCAAGCTTTATTCCCAAGTAAGTAAAGATAAGTATTAATCTGGCCTTAAAAGCAAACCAGAAGCCAATTAAGCATCTACAACGAAAGCAAACCAACCAATATGAAAGCAGCTTCTGACATTAAAGCACATAGTATCGATTGTGCCTTTTCTTTGGTTTATAATTTTCAGATATCCTGTGGGAACCAGAAATATTTTGCTTCACCATAAGACAAGACTAAGTTAGTGCCCTTTTGTCACAAGAACCGTAATGGCACCGGACCAGAATATCTTCGGGACCGCCTCCTGCCACACGAATCCCAGCGACCGGTTAGGTCCCACAGAGTCGGCCTTCTTCGGGTCCCGTCGACTAAACAATGTCGTCTGGCGGGACCCAGGGGAAGAGCCTTCTCCTTGGTGGCTCCGACCCTCTGGAACCAGCTCCCCCCTGAGATTAGGATTGCCCTCACCCTCTCTGCCTTTCGTAAACTCCTTAATACCCACCTCTGCCGTCAGGCATGGGGGAACTAAAACACCTCCCCCTTGCCCATGCTGTTTTGTTGATTGATTGACTGTGTGCCTGTTTTTTATATATATTGGGATTGTTTTATGAAATTACTAATTTTAAATTGTAATTAGATTGGTGGGCATTGGATTTGTTATTGTGTACTGTTTTTTATTATTATTGTGAGCCGCCCCGAGTTTTCGGAGAGGGGCTGCATATAAATCCAATAAATCTAATCTAATCTAATCTAATCTATTTCCACTGATCATACTAACAGAGAGCATTTGGGAGTCTAGACTCTAGGACTGCCTTCTCTATATTTGCTAGGACTGCCACCTTAATATACAGTAATTGTTTCCTTTCTTGCATTCGCTAGTACTAAAATGTTTGAGAAGTTATGCGATGGATTTTCTCACTGAATGCATCAATATGTTTTGGAAAGCACCAGCCTATAAAGGGTTGGTCCAAATAGATAATATTGGACACAGATGACAATCATAACAGAATAATAAAGTTGGAAGGGACCTTGGAGGTTTTCTACTGTAGTCCAACCCACTGCTCAGGCAGGAAACCCCATATCCATGATGGCGAACCTATGGCACGCATGCCACAGATGACACACAAAACCATATTGGAGGGCACACGAGACATTGCCCTATATCAGCTATAGTGCGCATGTGTGTGCTGGCCAGCTGATTTTCAGCCTTGGAGAAGACCATTTCGCTCCCGAGAGATGCTTCAGGGAAGCTTTCCTGAAGCCCAGGAGTGCAAAAGAACTGCCCAATGAACAAACTGGAAGTTTGGAAAACACACTTCCAGTTTGCCTGTTGTGCTGTTTTTTGCACTCCAGAGGGTTCAGGGAAGCTTCCTAAACCCCTGGAGTGCAAAAAAATACCACAATGGGCAAACCAGGAGTGTGTTTTCCTGTGTGCATGCAGGGGGATGGAGGGGGGATTACGCGCATGCGCAGGGAAAGCATGGGGGTGCACATGCATGGGGTTAGGGAAAGAGTGTGGGCATGTGCACACATGCTAACACACATATACACACACCCTTTTGACACATGAACCCAAAAAGGTTCACCATCACTGCCATTTTCAGACAAATGGTTGTCCAATCTCTTTTTTAAAACCTCCAGTGTTGGAGCATTCACAACTTCTGGAGGCAAGTTGTTCCACTGATTAATTATTCTAACTGTCAAGACATTTCTCCTTAGTTCTAGGTTACATCTGCCTTGATTGGCTTCCATCCATTGCTTCTTGTCCTGCTTTCAGGTGCATATATTGGAACACTGCTATCACGTCACCCCAAAACCTTCTTTCTACTAAACTAGACATACTCAATTCCAGCAACATTTCTTTATATGTTTTAGCCTATAGCACCCTAATAATCTTTTCTGATTTTCTCTGTACTCTTTCTAGAGCAGTGATGGCAAACCTTTTTCCCCTCGGGTGACAAAAGAGTGCGCGCACACGCTATCGCTCATGCCTGAGTGCCCACACCCATTATTCAATGCCTGGGGAGGGCAAAAATGGGTTTCCCCACATCCTGGAGGTGGAAAAGGCCTGTTTCCCAACTTCTGGTGGGCCCAGTAGGCTCGTGTTTCACCCTCCCTAGGCTCTAAAGGCTTTCCTGGAGCCAGAGGAGAGTAAAACACCCTCCCTCATCCCCCTGGAGGCTCTCTGGAAGCCAAAAACGCTCTCCCAGAGCTTCTGTGTGAGCCAAAAATCAGCTGGCCAGCACACACTTGAATGTTGGAGCTGAGTTAGGCCAATGGCTCACATGCCAGCAACTATGGCTCCACATACCACCTGTGGCACCCATGTCATAGGTTCGCCATCACTGTTCTAGAGTCTCAACATCTTTTTTACATCGTAATGATCCAAACTGGATGCAGTACTCCAAGTGTAGTTTTATCAAGGCATTATAGAATGGTATTAACACTTCATATTAATCCTATCCTTCTGTTAATGCAGCCTAGGACTATGTTGGCCTTTTTGTAGCTGCAGCACACTGCTGGCTCATATTTAACCATAATACTTTTAATGCTACAGTTGTTGGAAGTTCACTGCAAGAAAGGGGCAAGTTATTGAAACAGAGCTCTTCTCTTCAGTGAATGTCATTCCAAGAGCTTCATTAAGAAACACAACTGAGAGCCAGCCATGTGATTACTTCTTAGCTCAAATGTGTACATAAATAAAGACAACTTCAGTGCTATTTGTGGAGTCTTAATTGGTTTTTTGAAACACAAAGTGGAGAATTTCTTTTCTTTTCTGACACACAACCAAGTTCTCAATTTAATTTTCCAAAATGTTTTTGTCACTACTCTTGTTGCTACTGCTGTTGTTGAATCCATCTGAACTGTAGCCAGATTTACAAGGGGGCTTGATTAAAATAACCTCAGTACTGAAAGGATTATATCTTACTATGCTTAGCCTGTTGCTCCAGATTTATATATAATAAATAGTATTTTATTCTCAACATTCTTATCTGTGTTTTGCACATAATTCTAAGCTTCCTTTAAAAACTGAGATACAAGAATTTTGGGCAATTGTTCCGGAGTCCCTAAATACTATTTGGCATTATGTAGTCTCTGGAGGTAAGTAAGTAGTTTCTTTTAAAATGTCTAGAAAGGCTTTGTCCAATCTTTATTTTCCTACTTTTAAATGTATTTCCATTACAGATATGAATACTCATTAGTATATTATTAAGCTTCATAAGAAAACGAAACATGGTAACCCAAATAGTGGGCATATATGTTTTTTCACAATCTTTTAAAATAGCTTTTTTCTAGATATGAAAGACGGATTGTATATTAACTCAGAAAAGAAGAAGAAATCTTTGTGTATTATTTTTATGGTATCTATGCAAAATGTACATAATTAATTAAGGCTTTTTCTTATTGATTTGTAAAAAATCTTTGGTTCTTTAAAAGATTCATATTTCTTTTCCTGGCATCACTGAAATCAAAGTAAAAAAATAATTACATGTATAAGAGGAAAATATGCCTTATACTTTTACCATACAGAAAATAACACACAATACAGATATGGAAGTATCAGAAAGCAGTGACTATGATTCAGATTATTTTTAAAAATAATCTGCTTTAAAAAAATCTAAGCTTCAAATTTCAAGATATTAAATTGGTTTTTCTGAATCCTTTTTATTTTTTGTAGAGGATTTTAAAATTGTTATCTGATTTCTCTTCTATTCTGTCTGTACAAATTTTCTAAAAATAACAAGAAGTTAGGCGTGCTGTTCTGGAATATTTCCCTTTATTTTCTATTAATTTTACTTAAATTATTTTTTTCAGAATTGACTTCATTTAAATGGCATTTTTTTCAACCAATTTAAGAATGAAGATTTGAGTCAAAAGCCTTGGAGTACTCATATTCAACGACCTAAGTCCTAGAGCCCACTGCAACAACATTGCCAAAAAGGCACTAAGAGTTGTTAAGCTGATCCTTTGCAACTTCTTCTCTGGTAACATTGATCTGCTAACCAGAGCATACAAAACATCTGTCAGACCAATCCTAGAATACAGCTCACCTTTATGGAACCCACATTGCATATCTGACATCAACACAATTGAGAGAGTTCAGAAATACTTCACTCCCCTTCCCACAACAAAATATCTTACTCCGCCAGACTTGAAATTCTTCAATTAGACAACTTACAACTCTATTGTCTCCACTCCAACTTAACTATAGTTCATAAAAATCATATGCCAAAATGTTATCCCTGTTAGCGACTACTTCACTTTCAACTGCAACAACACATGAGCATGTGATAGATTTAATGTCAACCACTCCAAACTAGACTGCAAAAAATATGACTTCAGCAATAGAGAAATCAATGCCTGGAATGCACTACCTGACTCTGTGGTTTCTACTCCTAACCCCAAAATCTTTAACCTTAGATTATCTACAATTGACTTCTCCCCCTTTTTAAGAGGTCTGTAAGGGGTGTGCATAAGCGCACCATTGTGCCTACTGTTCCTGTCCTACTGTTCTATTGTCTCCTATCATTACTTTTTATCATTACTTTTCTAATGTTTCATTTATACAATTTACCATCCTATAATTGTTTGACAAATATATATAAATTTAAAAAAATAAGATATAAGTGAAAGAAAAGCTTTCTTGACTTTTCCTCTTCAGTAAAAAAAAATAATACTCTCTCTAATTGCACATTTGTAGCATAGATTTATAATGTTTCATCTGTCTTTTGTTAGAGTTATGGAATGGGCTGTTTACTTCCTAATATTATCTTATCCATTCTGAATATCACTTGACTCTATTATTTGAAGTGTCACTGAAAAGTTTTCTGTTCTTTTTTCCAACTTTCAGATTAACCATGTAACTGAATTAACTGAATGGCATGAACAAATAATAGAATGCAGTAAGGAACAATCAGTTTTCCTTATGAATACTCTTTAGGAGGTTGAAATATATTAATATTTAAAGTGAATATTGATTATACAAAAGTAGTGCATGTCCATATATACAGTTTTTTCAGATTCTAGTTTTTGTCAGTACTGCAGATTTATTTCACCATGATCAAATAGCTAACCAAGGACAATGTGATGCATGAATTAAACAATAACAACAATTAAGCTAGCAAGCGTATTTAGCTCTACATAAAAGCACCTATTATTCCCATCCTAACACTGGTAGTTAGCAAAAACAGGTGAGATACAACAATGTGCATAAGTACATTAGAGTGTCTTCCGTCCCCTGTCCTATTGCTCTGCTATATCTGCTATACCTTTCTTCTATTCCTATATCTCTTCTTCTATTCTTTCATTGATATGTTCTATTACTATAACTTCTCTTCTATTCTTTCTTAGATATATTTTACTATGGGTATATCCTCTATAACCTTCACTATGTATTTTACTATGTGTATACCCACTAAAACCCTCATTGTGTATTGGACAAAATCAATCAAAATAAATGTGAGGAGAAGGGTCAAAGATTCTAGGACCAAGAGTTAGTTTAAATAATAATAATTCCTCCTCCTCCTTTTCTTCCTTCTCTCCTCCTTCTCATTCCTTTTCTTTCTCCTTCTGCATTGTTACAGGAGTAAGAAGAAGATAATGGCTCAGATATGAAGCAAGAGGAGGTGTTGAGACACAAGGGCAGTAAAAGAAAAAGCTTCTTCTCCTTTCTTGGCAATGGATTTCCTTCTTGTATACATTTTTCTAGGCTCTCTCCAGTCTTCTGGGCCAATGCCATCTCCCTTCTGTTGTCATTCAAGTTTTCTCTAAATAGGATGCTCCCAAGCAGTTCTGGGTCTATTTTGTTACTGCAGTAGAAGAATTGAGGATTCTTTCTCCCATGCTGAGGTTACTATAAATCAGACTGAATACATATACCAGTACTGTAAATCACCAGAAAAGAAGTGGAAAAAAGACAAGATATAATTTCAAGTGATGCAGTTAGCATCCTGTGTAGTTAGATTCTGATTGATGAGGTCTCCCATTTACAAGCTACCTACTGTTTTTGTCATAGTCCAAATAGCAAATTAAAGACTTGCGGGGTAAACCAGATGACACAGTTGTCAGAACTTGCTATTCTCTGCAAAACAATTTTTCTACCATTTTGTCTTTTTAATTTCCCATATCCTATACTTTTGATGCAGGCTTATCAAGTTATTGATTGGTAAAAGGAAAAACATTAGATTGATTGTTGCCTTTTCTAATTCTGTACTTCATTTTATATGCTGCAATTAAAAGCTGCAATATAACAGTTCTAATCTAATGTTTTCCAGATAACTCCTGACTAAAGCTAATAGAATCCCCAGCAAGTATAGCTAATTTGCCCCAATCTTTCTGTAGGGTACTGGTGTGAAAAAGACGAGTCATTAGAAACTATGCTTTTTAATCTTACTAGACTTTTCATTTAAGATATTTTATCTAGCATACCCAGCTTACTTTCCTGTGAAATTTCCTATCATGCAGAAATTGTTCTTTCAGGAAAAAAAAAAAGGTTCAACATATGTTTAATGTTTGGGTAATCCAGCAAAACTGACATTCACTCATCAATATTCAAAATGGCTATATGTTCTTTGCGGCTGTGAAATAACCAAATAGTTTGGAATGGAAATTGGGGGTGGAAGCTCTATTGGGCAGGAAACAATTGCTGTTAATCACTAAAAATGTTAGAGAAAACGATACCACTTGTAGATTCAGAGAACAGGGAGCTCAAGTGTGCACTTTAGACTAATGTTTTCCCCCAAGTCTATTATTATATTTTATTCGTCCATTGCACAGTTTCATGTGGATGGTTATGTTAATAGCATCATTTCAAGAGTGGAAGCAGAACCTGAAAATCAACACAATTTGCTGCCCTGATGAAAAGGAAATTTATCTTAGAGCCCAGAGTAGGATCGGTGTTTTATTCTTCCATTTGAATTGTATGATGGTAAACAGACATTGAGCAAAACTATGAGATAATTTTGGGAAACATGATAATTTAAGGTGGGATTAGGTGTGAAACTGCAGGCCAACCTAGTTTTCACATAGAATCTAATACTTTTCCTGAAACAAACTCCTTCAAACTTATAAATGGCAAAGCCACTCTTCAAGTAAATAGTGTAAGTGTGTGTGTGTGTGTGTGTGTGTGTGTGTGTGTGTGTGTGTGTGTGACATATTTTCCTGATAATGAAAGTGAAGCAAGACTAGTATAGGTCTATTTCAAACTATTTAGCTCTCATCAGCTAGCTATAACCTTACCGGGGTTTGAACCTGGGCAGCCTGCCTATAAGGCAGTAGCTTTAACCTCTAAGCCAGGCTCTCATCCTGTATCAACTTGTACCAGGGAAGAGTTATATATGTTTTTTTCTGTTGATTGTTGCACACATAGAAAACAGTTTGCCAACTATAAAATTAACTGCCTGGATGGTCCCTGAATAGGCAGAGAGGCAAAAGGAAGCAATAGGCTTCCTCCCATATTTGGGTATACCAGGATGATTTGACAGAATATATACTTATATATACATACTTGCATACATGCATACATACATACATGTATACATACATACATACATACATACATACATACATACGGAAATGGAATCATTGCCAGAGAGAAATCATCCAGATTCCCCAAGCTCTATTATTATTATTATTATTATTATTATTATTATTATTATTATTATTATTACTATTATTAATTAGATTTGTATGCTGCCCCTCTCTGAGGAGTCGGAGCGGCTCACAACAAGAAACAGTACAAATCCAATACTTAAAACAATTTAAAACCCTTAATATAAAAAACCCCCAATCATACATCTCATACAAACTATACATAAAGCGGAAACGAAACCAGGGGAATCAATTTCCCCATGCCTGATGACAGGGATGGGTTTTGAGGAGTTTGCAAAAGGCAAGGAGGGTGGGGGCAGTTCTAATCTATGGGGGGAGTTGATTTCAGAGGGTCAGGGCCACCACAGAGAAGGCTCTTCCCCTGGGTCCTGCCAGACAACATTGTTTTGTCGACGGGACCCGGAGAAGGTCAACTCTATGGGACCTAACCGGTCGCTGGGATTCGTGCGGCAGAAGGCGGTTCTGGAGATATTCTGGTCCAATGCCATGAAGGGCTTTATAGGTCATAACCAACACTTTAAATTGTGACCGGAAACTGATTGGCAACCAATGACCTCCCCAAGATACACAAAGAAGGAACACCACTCAGACCCATAGTCAGCTCCATTAGTTCACCCCTACAGAATCTCACCAAATTTCTTGCCAAACAACTTCAGCCCTACACAGAATCCATCACCTCACACGTACAAAACTCATTCCACTTCATAGAAACCATAAAGAAACAAAACCTGATTTATTTCCTGGATGCTAATTGGAATGCTGACACAGTGTTCAGAGTAAACTCAATGTTTTTGTGATTATAATATCTGGATTTCATTTGAAAGACTCCTCAGATCTCTGTTTTCACAATTTTGTCACAAGGAAAATATGGCTTTATGTGGTTTTTTTCTCCTGTGACACAAGACGATTAAGACCTAAACTTTGGGAACATTTTTCCTTCACTTAAGTTATTCTTTTTGTTCATTTTTAAAACTTATCTGGCTCATAGAACTGGTCAGAAAGTTGAGACTCCTGTTCCAATGCTATCATCAGCCATATTTCGTAAGGGTCTCTGTCCAGTTGCCATAAGAAATGTGCTGCTATCATTATGAGGAACTTCTGGAGAAGAAGTCATGAACTGAAGACACCTCTGCAGATACTGGAACTGATGATCATAGTATAATAAGGATCTGGTGAGCAGTCCGCCTCTATTCCTCTCCAGACAAGGAGAGGACTTAAGATCATCCACAAGTACTCCTTGTGAGGAGACCGTAAGAGAGTAGTCTCTAGTTGGTTTAGAGGTCTGGGAATAACCATCTTGTTCAAAACATGTTTGGTACCATCTGATGTTGTAGCTTGTAGCACAGTTTCCATGCAATTCAACATGGAATGGCAATTCAACATGTCAAATGTTTAGTGCAATTGCATGGATTCCATTCAGGTTGTATGAAGCTGCATACCATCTGTTGTGGTTAGCTCTGGCCCAGCTCCTGCCCCAAGGAATGTGCAGGCGGATGTGGGGGAAACATCCACATGCCGTAGGCCTGTTTTGCTCCCGATGGAATCTGCCGATGAAGCCTCCTCTGACCAAGGAAGCATGAGTAATAGGGAAGAGGGGAGTTTGGCAGACAGCCCAGGAGGAGATCAATCATCTGTATCATTCCTGGATTCTGAACAAGAATTAATGACACATCCACGCATGCGTAGAGTGATGCATAGGAGACAACAACTGAAGGATTATTACAAGAGAAAATAAGGCTACCTGTGGTTGGGTGGGACTGCTGTAATTAGTGCTACAGATAAAAGTGCAGCTTGGTGTTTTAGCCTCATGGCAATTTATTTGATTCATTGTTTAATCAAGATCGTGGTTTTTGTGCTGTTCAAGATTGTGTGTGGACTCTCTGGACTTTAGAATTGGACTCAATTTCCCAGTTATTGGGTGAGCAATTTGAAGTAGACCCAGAGACAGGGTTTTGAGCAATCGGTACTTTTATTCAGCTCAGAGAACAAGTGACAGCTCAGCAAGGCAAAGTGACAATTCAGCGAGTACCGACTGACTCTGCCTGGAGAAACCGCTCCTTTTATACTTTTGCGGTTCCCGCCAAAGCTAGAGCCGGCCGCGTCTGAGCCAATCAGGAGCGACTTCCTGCTTGGGCTCAGACAGCGCTGGAAAGAGGAACAAGCTATTTACAGAGTTACAAGGTAGCCATTCCAGGATACAACACAATTGGATTGCATTTCACCTGTGCCTTGTGTGTACCAGAAAATCCCTTTGACATTTAAAAAGGGAGCTGTTTCTGTTTTTCTGTTTATAAAAACTTTTGGGTTTTCCTTTTATCGTGTGGTGTGTGTCTTCTTGGACTAATTACCCTGTAATTACAGACGGTTGAAACACGCCGGCAGAACACCATCCATGTGCAAAAAGGAACAAACATTGTCCATTTAAAGCAGTGGTTATCATCCTTCCTAATGTTGCAACTCTTTAATAAAGTTCCTCATGTTGTGGAGACCCCCCAACCATAAAATAATAGAATTATTAGGAAACTCGGGTGGGTTCTAACTTAGCTTGCTGCCGGCTCACTTCCTCCTGTGCTGCATGGCTGTGCCTCATGGGTATGCATACACTTTGCATGTGCAGTGCCAATTTTTTTAAAAAAATGCAAAAAAAGCTGAAAACAAGATGGCGATGCATGCGCAGGGCCCGAAATTCAGCTTCTGTGCATGCTCAGAAGTTCTCATGGTACAGGGTTTTATTTTTTGCAGTAGTCTATTTGCATGTGGGTAGACCTGCCTGTAGACGGATAGAGGAGCAGTGTCTCAGTTCCTAAGACCACCGGAAATATGTGTTTTTCCCACAGGTTGAGAACCACTGACTTAAAGGCTGTCTTTTAATGGGCAATAAATACTATTTACAGTATTTATCTTCTTGATATTCAGCTGATTATGAATGAATCTTTTAAGCATTACCAGATACTTTATCCCATGACACAGATGTTGGAAAAAGTAAGACAGTGAAAAGACATATTGGATACAAGCTCAGATGTTAGCAAATGTTGGGCAGGGTTAAAGAGCATGCACATATAATAGGGAGTCATTTCACTTTGCATCTATGAAATCTGAGAATCAACTGCAAGATATCAAAGGGGCACTGAATACACTCAAATCCTGGAAGGTATATTTCCGTAGTAAACAAGGAATATACTATTACTAAAATAAACAAATAAATTATAAATTGTCCAGGAGACATACAGTACATAAGAAGGCCTATGGATTATGATGTGTGCTACCTGTCTGCCTTGTCATCTTTCTCTGGCATCCCCTACTTTATAAATACTGCACTTCCTCCTGCTTTCTGTTTGCATTTCACTTTATGAGTCTTGTAATGCTCAAAATAAAAAAAAAATACTGCAGAACCTTCTTGTGCAGAGAGAAGTAACTAACCTGAAACAAAGAACACCTGCACCGAACTAGAAATTTTGCAAAGTCACAGGAATTCAAAAATAATGAACAGAAGCTTTTTAATGGTTGGCCAGAGTCTAGGGGATTGAAACGCTTTTCTTGATTATTTGTTATTGTGATACTGAATCTTGGCATGAAAACAGGAAGACACAAGCAGAGAGTGACAAGAAATTCTCTCTCTTTCTTTCTCTCTCTCTTTCTCTCTCTGTGTGTGTGTGTGTGTGTGTCCCAGGACCTGTGGCCAAAAGCATTTCTCAGAATAAAAGGAAAAGCCAGGGGAAAACTAGGAATGGAAATGCAGATGGAAGGACCAAATAGGATCAATTTCTCTCCCCGTGATTGCAAACCTTTCATATTAGGGAAATCCCTGTGTGGAAAACCTAGACCAGGGTGGGCCATATATTGTGGAAAATATGCTAAGTAGAGAAAAAGCTGCATTTCAAATAGCTTAGCTAAAATAAATCTACAGTATCTGCATAATTTTGTTGAGATTTACTTGTTCCCTAGGGTTTCACCATTAATTTTATTCTGAAAATAAAAGATTACGCTACATTAACAGAGGCAAATCATTTGCTGTTTGGAAAGTAATCCAGCAATGTTTGCACAGGATGTTTATCCCGTTGCAGTCAGGCCTGAACAAGTATTCACACAAATTGTGCTAATTAGAATACATTCAATGAATTACGTTTTTAATCCTTAGTATAACTAGTAGGACACTGAAATAGCAATCCAGCTCCTGGCTATCTGGGAGCAAGTTCCACTGAATTCAGTGGGTTTTACTTAGAAGACGATATATACATAGGATTGAAGTGTGAAATATTTCTCCTTAAACCTGTTCTCAACAATATTGATCTCACTTATATCTTTAACAATAGGGGTGAAATGTTTTATCCTTGGTTACAATTTTGATGGGGATCTACCAAAAAACTCAGAAGAACCTGATCAGAAGAATGCATAATCCAAATTTTTATCTCTTTCAACATAGAATAATAAAGTTGGAAGGGATCTCAGAGGTCTTCTAGTCCAATTCCTTACTCAAGCAGAAGACCCTATATGAGTGATGGTGAACATATGACACGGGTGCCACAGGTGGCATGCTGAGCCATATCTGCTGGCATGCCAGCCGTTGCCTTAGCTGAGCTCCAACATGCATGTGTGTGCTGGCCAGCTGATTTTTGTCTCCCACAGAGGCTCTGGGGGAGGTTTTTTGGCTTCCGGCGAGCCTCCGGGGAGATGGGGGAGGGCATTTTTATGCTCTCCCAGCTCCAGGGAAGCCTTTGAAACCTGGGGAGGATGAAACACAAGCCTACTGGGCAGTGTTCCCTCTAATTTTTTTGGGGGGTGGGCGGAAAAGTATAGTGTCTGAGTGGCAGTCCCTTCGGGACTGGGCGGCACTCTTTCCCTCTCACTCTTTCCCTCTCGGCTTCTGGGCAGGTTTGAAAAACTCTGAGTTGATGATGATTTTTAAGTGAGCCATTGCTCACTGCTCAGCTTAGAGGGAACTATGCTACTGGGCCCACCAGAATTTGGGAAACAATCCATTTCCTGCCTCCAGAGGGCCTCCGGGGGGTGGGAGAAGTTGTTTTTACCCTCCGCAGGCACTGAATTATGGGTATGGGCACTGATGCATGGGTCATAGCGCACACGCACACTCTTTTGGCACCCGAGTGCCATCCCTGCCCTATATCATTTGACTGGTCTCTTTTTGAAAGCCTGCAGTGATGGAGCATCCACAACTTCTGAAGGCAAGTTATTCCATTGGTTAATTGCTTTCATCACTAGAAAATGTCTCCTTGCTTCTCCTTACTACTTAAAGTCAGGTTATTGCTTGCCACCACAGACTGAAATTATGCTTTTAAAAAAATAAGTGGTTGTAGCTGCCACCTTGACTTTATATATATATACCAGGATGATCCAACAGAAAGAACATATAGCCCCTCCCTGGTACAAAGCTGAAGGGATCAGATCTGGTGGCCTAGAGGTTAATTCTCTGCCTTACAAGGCAGAAGCTGCCGGATCAAATCCCAATAAGGGTATGGCTAGCTGATGAGGCCAGAACAAGGCCAAAATAGTGCTATCCTAGTCTCTCTCAATTTTAAAAATTCAGCAAAAACATGTGATACATACAGAACATAGTTTGTTGGCTATGAATAAATTAACTGCCTTGAAATGGCCCTGGGTTGGGCCTACAGGCAAAAAAGGAGCTGTGACGTTCCTTCAATATACCAGGGTGATCCTACAGAAAGAATATATAGCCCCTCCCTGGTACAAAGCTGATGGGATCAGATCTGGTGGCCTAGAGGTTAATTCTCTGCCTTACAAGGCAGAAGCTGCTGGATCAAATCCCAGTAAGGGTATGGCTAGCTGATGAGGCCAGAACAAGGCCAAAATAGTGCTATCCTAGTCTCCCTCAATTTAGTGCTCGCCCCATGTTTGCTTCATCCCCTATCCTTTAATGATTTAATCCCTGCTTCTCTCTTATCTTCCTGACTCTCTTATTCCGAACAAAAACAGAGCCATTTGCCTGATACTTCCGTTTATTACCTGCCCGGGAATAAATGCGATTCCAGCAGGTTGAGAGAAAGTTGCATTACAGCTCTGCTAGCTTAACAATAAACAGCAATCTCTATTTCAGGAAACAGCCACAAAATTAACCATATGTGTTTGTTTACTTACATTGTGTGTATGTATAATCAGATGCAGCAATATCTAGCAGAGACACACAGACACATGAAAAAAATGGAATAGCAACATGTGCTCCAATATGCTATCATTCCCTGAGAGGAAAAGCTGTCACCGAGAAAGAATTTTATTCAACAAGAACTTTCTGTAAAATCCAAATTCCCTCTTAGTAAATGCTGTTACTTATTTTATATTTTCAAATCAACTTTTGTATTAAGAGGTTTTTTCCTTACTTATATACTCAATAAATCCCTTGGATTTTGATACCACATGTTCAACAAATGTCTGTCTTCTACTCTTCCTCTTTTCTTAATCCATCTTCCTAGATTAGCTGCAACTGCATCTAGGGGTTGTGATATCTATAGCTGTTTAAATAACATTTGCAAATGCCATTTCTCTTCAGCTTTAAATTTCATGTAGAAATACTCCCT